>NC_143557.1:106572500-106575000 GCF_054136105.1 Typopeltis vanoorti
AGACTTAGTGTGCTGATTGAAAGATAGCTTTTTGTCGAGAATCACACCCAGGTAATTTGTTTCTGTCTGCCAGGGAATTTTAGTATTGAACAGTAACACATCTCCTACCGGAGACATTGGCCTTTTTGAGAAAAGAAAGGCTGAGTTTTTCTGGGGGTTGACTTCCAATCTCCACTTAGAGAACCAACCCTCCAGCTTTAGAATGTTTTCTTGAAGCTTTCTGGTAATGAAATGGGGTTTGAGAGATCTGGTTAGTATTGCCGTATCGTCCGCATACAGGGCCAAAATGGAAGTAATCGGATTGTGTGGGATGTCTGACATGTATATAGAGAACAGCAATGGAGCCAGTAGAGATCCCTGCGGCACTCCAGCAAAGATGTGGCGCTAGGAGGATGTAGAACCGTTGATTTTTACTTACTTGCATTGATCTATTCTGAAGATATGAATAGATTAAGTGAACCATTTTTAGTGAGGTACCGGCTGAGATAAGTTTTTGCAGGAGTCCAAAATGCTAGATTTTTTCAAATGCTTTGGATAAGTCTAGGAAAACAGCGCCTGTGCACTGGTGCCAGTTCTAGCTGGTGGTGATGTATTCCACAATTCTGTGGATTTGCTGGGTGGTACTATGGTGTTGCCTAAAACCAAACTGTTCTTTAGGGAGGATGTTTAGGTCATTTACTGAAGTTTGGAGTGGTGAGAGGATGACCTTCTCTGCAACCTTACCCAGATTTGAGATAAGACTGATTTGACGATACTTTTGCGGTAAGTGTGGGTCTTTGCCTGGCTTATGTATAGGAATTACGTCAGCCAGTTTCCAGGTGGAAGGAAAATAGTGAAATCTTAAAATTGCATTTATTATACGTCAGGTGCACTACTGCTTTTCGGGGCAAAAGCTTAGTAATGCCGTCTGGGTGAAATAGAGGATACCTTTTCATCCCATACTTGGTTTCTATGGGCTTTGAGTGCATCTCTTACTGCCCCATTTAATCTGTTTAAATTTATTTTATCTTGTGGTGCACACGTGTTACGGTATCTTTTCATAGCTCTGTTTTTGTCTCTGATCAAGTTCATGATGTCTTCAGGCAAATGATCTGGTTTGCAGGCAGATTTGTAGGAGGAGGCTATCTTTATATCAGAATTAATTTGTTGTGTGAGATTTGTAACTGCAGTTTCTACTTCTTCTTTTGTGCGTATGTGAGGAACAGGTCCAATATAATCCTTCAGTGCTGCTGACAGTCTTTCCCATGCTATGTAGGAGTGAGAAGGAGGACACAGGAATTCCTGATTTCCTAGCTGCAGTAGAATTGGATTGTGATCGAATGATAGTTCATCCATAGATATGATGCTGAATTGAATTTTAATATCCTGAAGGATAGCTATATCCAGGATGTCAGCAGTGCCGAACGTACTGAGATGAGTTGGTTCGGTGGGGCCTGCCACAACAGCGTTGCTTGATCCTTAGTAATTGTAATTCCTTAGTAATTTGTAGATGTACAATTCCATGCAGGATGCTTGGAATTCAGATCCCCGGCAATAATAGTGGGCTCTCTAGTGCATAACATGGCATTTAGATCAGAGTGAAGTAGAGATTTTTGGGGAGGGTTGTAAGCTGAGTAGATTTTCAGTTTGCCATTCGAGCTGGTGACTACTTTGGCGGCTTGTGTGTTTGTGTTTAGTGTCGTGTATTATTGATGATGAATTGTGAATTTGATTAATATGTTTTTAGCGATTTATATTTATGCTTATTAATTAGTAATAGTAGTTAATTGCTTGCTACCATAAACAGTCACTTTATTTTCCATAGTGCTTTATCCAGGTAAGTCATTTGTAATTACAAGCGCGATACGCTAGGCCTACAGCCGCTAGTATCGCTTTTGTTTGTTTCTTATAGTGACATTTTATTGCTGGTAGACACCTTAGAGTGTCTACGGGATTTGCTAGTGGACCCTCAAAAGTCCACAGGATTATCTTTACCTGCTTGGGACACCTGAGAGATTTCTACTCTTTCTCCTTCTGTGTCTTGAAATGGCAAAACTTGTGAATGAAACCAAATTCGAGGAGGTATATAGGGAATTCCTCAGACTGGGAAAGCTGCTGAGTGATAATTGGCCGGGAAAAGTGAAATTATATGACACGTTTCCCCCCGAATGTGTCTTAGACGTTGTCGCTGAAGATCATTTAGAATCGATGCTTTCTACTCCTTCAGACTTTGTAGAAGTGCGCGCACGCAAAAAGCGAAGAGCAACAGATGAACCGCACATTGACAATACTGAAATAGAACAGGATTCTCAGGGTTCGGACGCCGCTATTTCTCCCAAAGAAAACGTGCCTCCGATCATCCTTAGAGAAAAGCATAAGTAGGCAGCTTTAAGATCCACAATGTCCAATTTGCATATTGGCTTCATTGAGGCCAAAAACATGGATAAAGGCATAAAAATCCAGCCAGCAACAGTTACAGATTATAGAAGGTTGACCAAAGAACTGGACGACAGAGGCATCC
>NC_143557.1:107830000-107832500 GCF_054136105.1 Typopeltis vanoorti
CCAAACTCAATGAATTGGGTTGCCAAATGCGTCTGGATAAAATCAGTGTTCTTCAGCGGAGTTTGGAATCACAACAAGCTGCTATCACTAGGCTTCATTGTGACAGAGACAACTTTATTCAGACGAGTTATGTAGTGAGCGAGCTAACCGCAAAGAAGCTGAGGCCTCATGTAGAGGGAGAGTTTGTGAATGAGTGCATAGTGGCTGTTGCGAAGTTATTAGCACCAGTTTTTAGAGTGTTAGTTTGTCTCGGAGAACCATCTCAGATCGGATTACTGACTTAGCACAAGATATTGAAAAAACATTGAAGGATTCTGCAAGGGATTTCCAAATTTTCTCTCTAGCTTGTGACGAGACAATGGACATAACAAATACTGCTTAACTGGCCGTTTTCGTTAGTGGGATAACTGCAGAGTCTGACAAGCGAGAGGAACTGCTGTCACTGAAAGCCAGGCATGGCACTATGAGAGGTGAGGACTTGTTTGAGGGACTTATGAATGAAAAAACTTGAACTAACATTTGAAAAGTTAAGTTGCCTTACTAGAGATGGAGCACCAGCCATGGTTGGCTCGCAAAAAGGGTTAATTGCATTTTTCAAGAAAGAACTGAATCGTCTCAAACTTGAACCAAGTGATTTATTTATATGCCACTGCATCATACCCCAAGAAAGTCTCTTTCACAGTCGTTGAGGCTCAACAATGTGATGTCAACAGTAGTGTCATGCATAAATTTTGTCAAAAGCACTTTTTAACAGCCCCCAGTTTACGGAGTTACTGAATGATCTTGAATCTGAGTACGGTGATCTTGTTTATCACTGTGAAGTGCGGTGGCTGAGTCGCGAAAACATGTTCATGAGGTTTTACGAACTGCGGGATGAAGTCAAGCAGGTCATGGAGATGAAGAGAAAACCTGTCAGGGAACTCAACGATAGCAAGTGACCGTATGATCTCGCGTTCATTGTGGATATTACCAAGTACCTCTCAGAGCTGAACGTCAAGCTGCAGGCTTCTCAACCAGCTTCTCAATTCCCTGCTTTCAAACATGAAATCATTTGAAGCTAAATTAAGGCTGTGGAAAGTACAACTCGAAAGGAAATTCAAGTGTCGTAGAACCAACTGATATGTCTGATACCGTAGTATAAATAATATAAATACAACTCGAAATCATTCAGCTGCAAAGCGATGATGAACCGAAAGCTAGATACAACAACCTCCCACTGCTTGAGTTGAATAAACATTATATAAGCAATGACGAATTTCTTACTTTGAGAAGACATGCATTGATATATGCATCTGTGTTCGGAACAACTTACTGCTGCGAGCAGTTCTTTTCAAAACTTACCATCGCAAAGAGTCGACTGCGCTCCAGACTGACCGACGAAAACCTAGAAAAGCTTTTGCGAGTAGCAACATTATCAATACCAGCTAACATCAACACTCCTCACCAAAGAGAAGCAGTTCCAGCCATCACATTAGATGCAGTTAATTAACGTTTGACCAAATAGAGAAGGCTAGCCTTACAGATGTTATAAATATCCAAATGGCCCTTAGCAGAAAAAAAAAGGTTCCTCACCCCCTGAATTAGAATATGTTTTTTTTTAATAGTACTGAGAGAGGAATCTAAAGAATAATATAAATTCAAAAGAAAATGAAAGTATAAAATAACAAATATTGAATTGAACTAATGGAACGATTATTTTGAACATCTATACTAGAACAAATAAAGATAACCAAAAATAATGATTTTATGAAGTTATGTAGTCCACATAACTTCTGAAATAACAGGAAATAAATGGAAAATCCTTCCCGTTAAAATAGCTAAAAATTGAAAATTAGCAAGCATTGTTAAAATTCAGAATGAATCTTTAAAATATACAGGTAATCAGTTAGCAAAAGAATTATATGATATTCGAAATACAGTATATAAAGAAGAAAAAAATACCAGATAACTGGTGAAGGATCCAAACAATGCAATCGTCAGGAAAGGAGACAGGACAAATACAGAATGTGAAGGAAGAAAATATGCTTCGCACAATTAAAATTATGCACGAAAATAAACGGAAAATAGAATAAAATAAATAATTGCATTGAACTCTTGAGGAAAAATGATTTAAGGGAAAAGTGATCAACAATAAATGTTTATATTAAAGATAATAATAGAGAAGTCATAAGAATCTCATTTATATTAAAGCTAATGAGAATCTAATAAATAAATATGAATATTTATTGATGAACATACATTTACCTTAAAGTCCTTATAAGGACTGTCTTAAAGGGGCAAAGCAAGAATGATTTTCATCTTCCCCGTTATCTGTAGAGGACAGTGTAGGGATAAGGTGCAATTGAGCTATGAAAGCTCTGATCATGGCAGGAGGGTAACAGCATTAGCCGAGCCTCAGTTAGAACTTCATTGGCTACAGCATTGCCATCCATTACCCTCCAAGGGTATTAATCATTAATCACCGCATCTCACGGTCGATTCATTCGCAACCTCCTTTCCA